>NW_026731947.1:0-2500 GCF_028476545.2 Physella acuta | reverse complement strand
TAGCTCCATCTCCTAATCTATCTCTTTATGTTCAACACAATGGCGGCCTTTTTGTAAAATGTAGTTCGCCTTAAGCCTTCGCTTTCTCTACATCGGCTCTCAATATCAGACTGATCCACATTCAATGACCTCAATACCAACACAATATGGCGTCTGCTAGCCTCTGTCATTTGAAATGTAGACGTTTGAAAGAGTCTGTACAATAAGTGTTCAGAAATGGTGTACACCCACCTCCCACCCACCAGAGATAGAATAGGTATTATGTGCACGGAGTGTGGCGTAAAAGATGCTGATCCACCCCCCCCCCCCACACACACAGGCTGACGTCATTAGTATGTCTAGAATTAAAGTCAGATTTAATACTATGATCTAATGTCTGCTGTGTATCGTTAAAATGTCGAGAAATAAAGTCTCGCTTAAGGCTATGATCTAATGTAACAAAAGTTCGATTAAAGGCTATGATCCACTGTCGGCAATCGCCCTCTAGTAAGTCTAAATTTATAAAGTCTAGCGAAGATTTAATACACTCTGTTGTAAACCTAGTCTTGTAAAGTAAATTCTGGCCAAATTTTAAAGTATGCTGCCTATAAAACAACATAAATAAGCGTACATTTGTGACTTCAAGCAAAAACCTATGGTTCAATGTCTGTGAAACACAGGACAACTTCTGTAGTCTGTGAACAGCGGACCCAGTCGATTGTATGTGCGGTGGATAACATTGCCATAATGCCATAAACATAGAGTCTGGCGTAGACAAAATATTTCCTTTATTTAGGCTCTCTCGCCAATTAAATACAAATTAGCTGGTGTGTTGCCTTTAATTAAATACATTTTAAATCCGCTGGACATTACAGTATTTAGAAATGGAAATTCACAATTTTCTTATCAATGTGGGGATACACCCTACCCCCTCCCCCGTCCCCTCCAAGTGTACTTCTTGAGAGAAGTGCAAAGCCGCGCCATAATTGTGTCGTCATTTATTTGCTGATAAAAATGGAGAAATTCAGAGAAAATAAATTTAAAATAAATGTTTAAACCGATCAACAAAATAAAAATAAAAATTGCAAGAAAAAAAGATTGACGTTGAGCTATCTATTCTATAAAAATACTTTTGGTTTGTGATTTGATAAATAAACGTGCGCTACATTTTTCACATTTCTCTATCGTTGATTCCATTTCCGGTTTGAAACTTTATTTACATGAGCCCACATTCGATGATAATACATCAGGCGTTTAATTGGTTGGGATACGCTAAATCATGGCAGAAGGCTGTATGCGCGATGAACATTGATATGGGATGGTGTAAAAAGTGGAGGCTGGGTTGAGAAACGTGAAAGATCTGCTCGGTCTAGTCCAGTTGACGAGTTCTATTTCCTATGGAAGATGAGACTACAATTTTCTTGTGTCGTTGTTGAAAAAACTGGAACAGTTTTTGGACATAAGTGTCGATATTAAAATTGATTATTCCAGACAAGTGTTCTATTAAGGTTTAAATATTGACGGAGTCGAAGGGGGAAAAATCAACACTGCACGCTCATGAAATAGATAAAATTTAACGGAAATGAGTTGGTTGCATTTTTTTTTTCTGGTATTTTAAAAATCCCCGCTTCTGTCGTAAAATTTGAAGATGATCGAACGTGACCGTAGCACAACACATCTGTAGCTACCGGCGCCTATTGTAGCTACCATCATCCAATCATTTCGTCTCCCTACCATCTCCTGATGTAACTACCATCGTCCAGTCAATTTGCAACCTGTGTCCCTACCATCACCTCATATCCCTATCATCACCTGATTTAGCTACCATCATCTAATCTCTCTACTCAACCATGTGACTACCATCACTGATGTCCCTACCATCACCTGATGTCCCTACCATCGCGGATGTGTCTACCATCACCTGATGTGTATACCATCACATGATGTGTCTACCATCACCTGATGTCCCTACCATCACCGATGTCCCTACCATCAATTGATGTCCCTACCATCACCTGATGTCCCTACCATCACCTGATGTCCCTACCATCACCGATGTGTCTACCTTCACCTGATGTGTCTACCATCAACTGCGTCTACCATCATCCAATCAATGTGTAACCTGTGTCCCTACCATCCCCCAGTTGATATCCATCCGATATTGCTACAATAGCTCAAATCACGGCAATTTCCTCAATTGATTGATGACACGGTTGTTGTCACAGCTTGTCCGAGCAAGGTTGCTGACCCTAACAATTTGTGACATGTTGGAGTGGGTGGTGGTGTGATCGCGTGGTGGTGATGGTGCTAGGGTGGTAAGGTGGTTTGGTTTATGGTTCTGTGGTGGTGTGACGGTGTGGTAATGTGGTTTTGCAGTGGTGGGGTGGTGTGGTGTTGTTGTGTGGTTGTGTAATTGTGTGGTGGCAAGGTGCTGTGATGGTGAGGTGTGTGGTATGAGGCGGTTTGGTGTGGTGGTGTGGTGTTGCATTAGCGCGAAGGCGTTGGTGGTGAGGTGGTGTGT
>NW_026731946.1:0-44107 GCF_028476545.2 Physella acuta | reverse complement strand
GGAAAGCTGCGTCTGACATCCACACATACAGGTAAGAGATGTTAGGGTGTAGGCATAGGACAACATACAACTGGTTCTATTATGTTGTGTAAACAACGGGGGCCACATACAAACTATATACACCATACAACTGGTTCTATTATATTATGTAAACAACAGGCCACATACAACTATACGACTACAAGACCGATCATATTATGTAAACAAAATACCACAAATAACTACCACATTAATGATGTGTAAACAAGGATATCACCGACAACTACCACAATTATGTAACAACAATTATATGACGTCAACACAACACCACAAACAACTATTACATCTGTATTTTTGTAAATATCCTACTAGATCTACAGAGTATTCTATTAGATAAACACAGTTCGACATAATTTTTCAATATATAGAATTTAATTCGTGATAATAATAATTACAAAACAATAGCAAGCTACTTTGGCCGATTTACCCAATTAAGTAACTTATCAGTGTAGATCTAAATGTAGATGTAACGTAAAATTAAATCAGGACTGTGTGATATATAAAATGTATGTCGTACTATCGTGTCTTATTTAATATTTTACACCGTGACTTAGGGGTCATCCATTTATGACGTCCACACGGCGGGGGGATGACCCCTTATTTTAAATAAACATTGCGGATACTTCGTTACGGGTCGCATAGGCTAAGTCGGGTGTTGTTTGGTTTGTTGTAGTTTACTGCTAGTACTTGGTTCATCTCACACCTGTTGCCCATCATTGTTTAGTACATGTATCATACATGTATTTGTTAAATATCCCACTAGTATCTTACCTGAGCTTGGTCTATATGCCCTGCCAGTGTTTGATACATTTAGCATACCTGTAATCGTAACTGTGATTTATTAGTGTTTTGTACCCATATCTTACCTGCACTCTGCCTGCTTCTTACTTACAAGTCCCTATTACCTGTATCTTACCTGTATCTTACCTGTTTCTTACCTGTATCTTACCTGTATCTTACCTGTATCTTACCTGTATCTTACCTGTATCTTACCTGTATCTTACCTGTATCTTACTTGCCCATGTTACCTGTTTCTTACCTGTATCTCACCTGTATCTTACTTGCCTATGTTACCTGTATCTTACCTGTATCTTACAAGTCCCCTGTTACTTGTATCTTACCTGTATCTTACGGTATCTTACCTGTATCTTACTTGCCCATGTTACCTGTATCTTACTTGCCTATGTTACCTGTATGGCTGTATCTTACCTGTATCTTACAAGTCCCTGTTACTTGTATCTTACACGTATCTTACCTGTATCTTACAAGTCCCTGTTACTTGTATCTTACACGTATCTTACCTGTATCTTACAAGTCCCTGTTACTTGTATCTTACCTGTATCTTACCTGTATCTTAATTGCCCATGTTACCTGTATCTTACCTGTATCTTACAAGTCCCTATTACCTGTATCTTAGCTGTATCTTACTTGTATCTTACCTGTATCTTTCTTGCCCATGTTACCTGTATCTTACCTGTATCTTACAAGTCCCTGCTACCTGTATCTTACCTGTATCCTACCTGTGTCTTACAAGTAACTTTTACCTGTATCTTACCTGTATCTTACCTGTATCTTACTTACCAATGTTACCTGTATCTTACCTGTATCTTACCTGTATATTACAAGTCCTTGTCATCTATATTTTACCTGTATCTTACAAGTCCTTGTTACCTGTTTCTTACCTGTATCTCACCTGTATCACAGACGTACTTGTTAACTGTATCATATTGCTACATAGCGCCTATAACTTACATGTATCGTTCATGTACTTGATACCTATATCTCACTAGCATCTTACAATGTAATTTTAAATTGACCCTAATAAGTAGCCTACTTACAGCCGATGAGGTGTTTAGGGAGGGGGGGGGGGGGGGCGAGTTATATGTGTATGCGTGTGGGTGGGGTGTGTGCCCTGCCTTGTGGGACTCTCCATTAAACTATAGCGCCTCAATGTCTTAAAGGTGAAATTTTAGCGTAAAAACCCCTCAGGTCGGCTGTACCAGTATCTTGTAGAACCTACCAACATCTCAGGCTGTTTCTTACAAGTCGCCCTACCGGTTACTGACAACCAGTGGCGTAGACAGGGGGGGGGTTAGGGGGGGTCATAACCCCCCATAGACCCCTTGGTTTATATATATATATATATATATAGGGGGGTGCAAATCAAAAGTCTGAGGGGGGGGGGGGGGGTGCAAATCGAAAGTTTGTCCCCGGGTAAAAATTGGAACCCCCCCCCCCCCCTTGAGACGATCCTGGCTACGCCACTGCTGACAACATACAGCATTAACCTGATTAGGGAATGAATACAAGTCTTTATAGGAATAATTTGCAATTATTTTTACAATTATTTTAATTAATATAAATAATTAAAACCAAAATTGTCAGGACAAAGTGTTAATTGTTTTGTTTACACAGCATGGTGTTTACATTAGATTTAAATTTTTTTTTTACCTGTATATTAAAAAAAAAGGATTTACCTACCTGGGATAAAATTTGTTTTAAGTTTAGGCTTAAATTGGTAAGAGTTTAGATTATTTTTTCAAAGCTGAATATTAAAGAATGGGTTGACGAGGAATTTCATTAGTTTGTACATTGGTAAGAAAAGCAATACTGCAGTTTAAGATTATTTTTTTTTTGCTTTGCATTGTTTGGTTTAGATACAGTACTAGAATTAAAAACAACAAAAGTAAAAAAAAAAAAAAAAAAAAAAAAAAAAAAAAAAAACCATACCATGGAATAAACAAAACGATAACAATGAATGCCTACTTTGTGATCCCCCCATCCTCATCCCCCTCCCACCCCTCCCTGTCCTAGATCCGCCATTGTTTTCCACGCGCCCCTGGTATTTTATCTTCCCTATCTGTTTTCCTTGCGGCTGGTAACTTCTCCTTAGGGCCCGCTTACCTTTTAATACAATGTGAAATTCAATTGAAAGGTCAAAGGTCGTGGTATTGTTTTTTTTTTAGCAGCTCCGGATTAGTCAGTGGAACTGGCAGATTATGCGCGTCGCACAAACACTGCAGTTCTCTGTTTATACCGAATGATGGTGTGTATTAAAATGACGTATTAAAAGCTTTTATTTTGAAAGTTGACCCAAGCTAGCCTTGAACGTAACCTTAGATCTGATAACACTAACCTTAACCCTATTCCTTATAGGATTTCTGATACTTAACACTACCTCTGTTAGAGATAATGCTACAGTAGCGTAGCGAGGGGGGGGGGGGGGGAGCGGGGGGCATAGGTCCCCGGGCGCCGACCTTAGGGGGCGCCAAAATGGGTTGGAAAAATAAATTGAAAGGTCGAGGGGGGTGCAAATCCAAAGTTTGAGGGGGGGGGGGGGTGCAAATCGAAATCTTGAGGGGGGGGGGGTGCAAATCGAAAGTTTAGGGGGGGGGGTGCAAATCGAAACGTTTGTCCCCGGGCGCCGGGAAGGGTCGCTACGCCTCTGTAATGCTATACAAAATCGTCCCAACTATAACCTATACTAGCTGTTTCAGAATTTCTTCCAGGCATCTCTTCAAGGGGACTCCGCCCCCCCCCCCCCCCCCCCCCCCCACCACTGAAAAGAAAGTCTACCGCCAACCCCGAACGAAAGGAAATTTATATAGAAAATATATACTTTTAACAGTGTCCACCCCCCAACCCCCAGATGGTATAAGCTACATTCTGACGGTACTTTTCAGATGGTATAAATTCTGATGGTACTTTTCAGATGGTATAAATTCTGATGGTACTTTTCAGATGGTATAAATTCCGATGGTATTTTTTGACTGGCGTAATATTTAAGTAGTAAGGGGTCTCAAGAGCAACATTTTTTTGTCGAAGTCTGAGAAACTCTGAGACGTCTTTCTTTCTACCCCTGGCATTCTAATTAAATCCTCCATTCATTCTTCTTAAAGGCCGACTGACTGAACTGATTTTAATTTAACGAGAAACGAAGAACAAAGTAAATTTAATCAAATATATTAACTTATGAAATTTCTGAGTATAAAAGTAAACAATGGTTAAAAAAAAACAACTAATTAATTTAATAAGCTTTAGCTTAGTAATTCGTACTTTGATGTATCCTATCGTATTTCATTTATAACGTCGCCTTTGATTAGCCCCCCCAAAAGGAAAAACTTCATAGGACACCTAATATATGTGAAAATAAAAAAAAAAAAAAAATTTAAAAAATAAAAAATCATATAATTTATAAAAAAAATATCATATAATTTAAAAAATAAAAATTTATAAAATAAAAAAAACTAAAAAAAAATATAATAAAAAAAAATAACATTGAAAAGTTCCATTACAATTTACTTAAATGGCATTATCAAGATTACAATAACGAAAGGCATAATTTACTTTTTCGTTATATTTTTGGCCGTTCACAGAATAGCTTAATAAAGAGGTTTTTTTTAAAAAATAATTAAAGATTATCGAAAAAACAACGTCAAAGAGCTATAGCAAAAATAATGTTTGGTATTATATAATCTCAATGCAAGCTTTATAAGTCCGCAATTTTTTTTTTTGCCCTTGTAAGTTTCTTGGCAGTAACTAAACATAAGGATCGTTCCTGGAAAACTAACCAAATTTAAGTCTCACGTTTCATTATTATTATTTTTATACAAGTGAACATGATAGATTGTTTTCTGAATCCATTAAAATATTGCAGTTAACTCTGTCGTACCTCAAGAAAATATCATTGACAGCTCCTTTCAAATACATCAAAACATCACTGTTAACCCTTTCACAATTAAAAAAAAACAACTTTACATGAAACTTCATAATTTACGCTTTTATAATTCACCAAAAGATCATTGACAGCTCCTTACAAAAGCATCAAAACATCACAATTCACTCTTTCGAAACGCCGCTGAAAAACTACTTCAGTTTTCAGCAACACATCAAAATTTCTAATCACCAAACTCTTGAAAACATCACTCAACCAGTGATCTAAAAACGAAAAGCTCGAACTTCCGCACAGGATAAGTTGATCAATTAGAAAATCGTCTCCCCCTTAACCCACCCCGTATCATTACCCACACGTTTTTTGTCTGATCTACAAACTTCATCCCTCTGGGTGTTCTCCCCTTAACCCTTATTTACACCTTCCAACTCATTACACCAGCAACGTACCTAAGTCGTTAGAAGATACACAAAAAAAATCAGCTTAAGAAAATACCGAAGGCTTAACATCTCCGAGTAATTCATCCAGTGATGATGAACGAGCAAGCAGCATCTGATTCTCATTGTCTACAGACTGATGTCGATGGAGGAAAGTGGGGATAATCCATCTTTCCTGTTTGGGAGTGCATCGGGCAGGGGAAGCTACTGTGAAAAAGGGAGGGAATGAAGTAAAAAAATACTTGTATATCGTTGTTTTCATATATATTTTAAAAAAAAGACAAATTGCGGCTCAAAGATGATGTGGGTTAACAGTGATTAAATGAAACAGAAAGACAGCTGTTTTTAAAGTCAGTGTGTCTTGTACGCGATTGAAAACTAGACTAACAACAAAATTGAAAGGTCGCGGTAGATTTAATCGTACGGTATACACTGGTGATGTGTGGATATGGCTAGCTAATACGTTCATGTAATGTTTAACAAAAAAACTGGAGTAAATACTTGACGGTTCTTCAAGTTTCTTGAGCTACATCACATTTAGGGCACATTGTTTATGGTTGTGTGTGCGTGTTTATGTGTGAGTGTGTATGTGTGTGTGCGGGGGGGGGGGGGGGACAGATTTCGGAGGGCTATATAATAATTTGTTTACATCATAAACTATCCTCACTTTTTAAGTCATCCATTACAACATTAATCAAGCGTACAACATATCCTCCCCCACCTCCCCCACACATTGTTAAAGCACGTTATACAGCACATCCCCCCCCCCCATCCCTCCGCGATAGATATAAAAAAATCTCAACAGCAATAAACCACTTGGGTGGTCGGAATTAACCCTTTTGTTCCCTATGACACAAAGCCGCGTCAATTCCATGATTGCTTGCTGCAAGGACTAGTGTGGGATCCATTCATTGCGTGTCTAAACGGCCAGTCGTTCGCTAAACGGAACAGCCAGAAGAGCAGTGATATGCATCAGTGCAATATACAAAAAAAATGCTGAATCGGCAAGAATTCTTTGCTAATAAGTGTAACGGGTTTGCGCCGATAGTGTTCATGATTTATTTTTTATAAAATGATATATGAGTTTCTGGTAAAGTGAAAGTTATTTATGATATATAACAGGATGTTATCATGTTAGAGATTATCTGCATCACACGTGATCAACTTTAGATTGTGTAGAAGGGTTCAATAACATGACCGGAGCGATTGAAGAGTAGAACCCCAGGCGGCTCTATTGAGATGTAAAAAATAATACCTATGTATAGTTGAGAGGCTGGTTCTGACATCTGACATATAATGACATCAATGATTTTGTCAATCATGAAGACCCACATATACGTTTAGCTAGTGTTGTGAAACACATTGTTATAGCTAAAAATTAACCAACTCAAACGCAGTATCTTTAGTATAATCCTAGGCCGAACCCCAAGGGTACCCTCATCGAGTGATGCTAATATTCAGGATACAAAGTGATGCTGTACTAATCTCATTCTAATTAGTACTTAAAGATTTTTGTGGAAAGACGGAAGAGTGGGGAAGAGGGGGGGGGGGGGAGGAGTTGTTAAATAGTCTTTAGTTTATGCTTCCTATGTTCACTAGAACTACCTTGTCCATCAGCCCCCCTTTTCTATTCTAGCTATCTTGTTCATCAGTTACCCTTGTCCATTTTAGGTACCTTGTCCATAAGCTACCCTTTGTCGATTATAGCTACCTTCTCCATACGAGCTCCCATCAACCACCAAAGCTACCAATTGTCGATAACGTAGCAACAATTCCCATCCATACTTACCACACTCCACTTGCTACATCTCTGTCATAATTTACAACAAAAACTGTCCTACACTTCAAAATGAACTAGTTTACCATTCACCTTATTTCACGCTAGCGAACGACGGTCCAGTTTTTCACCTAGTCTGATTCAATCTTTAACTCGAGCGTACAGAAAGTGGTTGGTCCACTTTTCCACACGGGGGCCCAGACGACAACATACCTTCCCCCAAAACCCACAAACCGGCTTGAAAAGGCTCGTGTCTTGCCCTGTTCCTCCCAACAATGCCGGTACAAATCTCAGCTTAGCCGAGCAGATAAAATGAACACTCTCGGCAAACATGTCTCGCGTTTAGCGTGCGGCCTTAAGTCAACTGAACACGATTCATTCGATCAGAGTTTAGATCGATATGGACTCATTATTTGTAACGGAAAGTAATTTTGTTAATGTCTTATAATTTTTATGAGAGTAAATTTTTTGAAGTCGCATCTATTTTATATGTCCGCTGCGAGGCGCCTTTGTCGCTCTATCACCCCCCCCCCCTTATTTTACCATTTTTTATTTTTTTATAACAAAATAGCCAAGGGGCTTCAGTACCATTCCACCCTACCTAGCCACGCCCTGGGATTGCGTATAGTCCTATAGTGAATTGAGGCGTTGTAGATAAACATCCACCTTCTAGTGTCTTTCTTATAAATAATGACATATTTTTGTAAAACTGTATCCCCCCTCGCTTTTGTAAGAAAATGTAACATATGTCGAAAATGTAGCATATCACACCGTGTTACATATTGTAACATTAGTTTACATATCGTCTCATTGTCTTACGCCGCATCTATAACACACAACAACTGTTAAGTTTTTTTTATATAAAGAAAAATTTTTTTAAAATACTTTTGTTTTCCTTTACCTCTGTGTGCAGGTGAAACAACTTTAAATGTTTAATTACGACAGGTGTGATAGCCAGACAATTTAATGACTTTTACAACATTGTTTAATTGTGTCTGGTTTTCTTTTGATGGGGATTAACGATTTAATTAATAAAATAGATGTTCGTTTTTCTACGCCCCCGGCGAATAGAAAATATGGGTACGTCAGTTTTTCTTCTAAAGCAGCTGTTGTATCTTCTATACATACTACTCAACTGGTGTATGGGGTTCTAATATATTAGCTAGTAAAATAAATGTACACTTTGCTAAAGTGCAACGTGTATTTTGAATTCGCTGTGTTCTCTAATACAAGGATAATTGTAATTTTTGAAAACGACTGCGCGGCAGACTCGCAACTAATGCGCGGTCGCGCAACCGCGCAGCTTAAAGGGAACATTGCTCATGAAGCATAGTCCACCTTCTTCGATATCGGCATAGGAAAAGACAACGTGGTCAATCCTATTGTGAGCAGAGGTTCTTGAGAATCAAACACGGTGATCGAACTTGAAGACGTCGGGTTAGAAATTGGGATCTACCACATGTCAAATATTCCTGTTTAGGGACAATTCGAAATTTTTGTACCGACATTGTCATATATGATACATCTCTTTCACCTACATAATCTCCACGAAATACAACTTGGTAGGAGTAGGACCATCGATTAGTTTTGATCGTCGCATGGAGCGAACGATTGCAAGTCATGTATTTTAAGCCAGTAGTTCAAAGTATTTAACCTGAACGTTATTTAACCTATGATAAAACCTCTTTGTAAGCTGAAAACTTATCTGTTCAAGATATTTTTTATTATCTCGCTAACATCCGTTAGTCGCGTCGTTATCGGCGCTCAATTATAATTTATCTAAGACACTTCCGCCGTGTTGTTAAATCGCCACAGTCAGCCTTCATAGTAAAGCTTGACTCGCCGTTTCGGCCAGGCTTTGCCCTGGCTGTTTATCATTGATTACATGGTCTACATTATATCGTGGCCATACACAGTATGTAAAAATCATGTTACCCTGCACGTTGACAAATGTGGACGGATTAGTCCTGCTTATCTAGACATGTGTTTACAAGTGTTTAGGGTTAGGCTTGGGTACGGCGTGGCCTAGCGGTAGCGCGCTAGACTTCTAACCCGAAAGTCTCGATTTCAAAACCGGGTTCAAGTAAGTAGAACTTTCCTGAGTCCACCCAGCTCTAATGGGTACTTAACACACGTTAGGGAAAGTAATGTAGGCTGTACACTATCCCTTCAACTGCCGAGTTCATAGCAACAGGTGAACTCTTCTTCACTTGCCCTTTGACCGTCAAGTTCGAAAAGGGAACTTTACTTTTAGGGTCAGGCTAAAGTTTTAGGATTTAAAGAGGGCTAAAAACACGATTAGCTTAAATCTATGGTAGTGCTTTTGCAGTTCTTTTCGCATTAATATATAGCTACTCTTGACCGAAAACAGTGAACTTAATAGACAACAATTTATTACTTTATAATAGAAAACTACCAACGTCATCCACCAAATCAAAAACAAGATGTCGTTCAACAATACTATGTAGCGATGTCTCCCGTCTAATAAATTCCTATAACCAACGTTAGCGGCAGTCGTTCAAATGATAAACTTGGGCGACGGTCCTATAACCAACGTTAGCGACAGGCGTTCCATATGATAAACTTGGGCAACGGTACTATAACCAACGTTAGCGGCAGTCCTTCAAATGATAAACTTGGGCAACGGTACTATAACAAACGTTAGCGGCAGTCGTTTATATGATCAACTTAGGCGACGGTCTTATAACCAACGTTAGCGGCAGTCGTTCATATGATCAACTCGGGCGACGGTCCTATAACCAACGTTAGCGGCAGTCTTTCAAATGATAAACTCGGGCGACGGTCCTATAACCAACGTTAGCGGCAGTCGTTCATATGATCAACTTGGGCGACGGTCCTATAACCAACGTTAGCGGCAGTCGTTCATATGATAAACTCGAGCGACGTTATCCTAGACATAAACTCCGACATTAAAACGAGAGCACCAATAAAAACGATACGACTCCGTGTCGTCAAACGAGACCACTCCAACGTCCTTAAAGGTCGACTTGTGTTGACACAGGGGGGGGGGGGGGAGGGGGATGAGAAAAAAAATGTTACAGATAGAACACGACATGGCTGGGGATGTTTAATCCTATTACATGAGTAACGGGCGGAACGTGATAGTTTTGTGGTTGACGTGTGTGTCTGTAGCTGACGTGTGTGTTTGTAGCAGACGTGTGTGTTTGTGCTTGACGTGTGTGTATAATGTTATCGTCTGCTTAAACCTGTAGCGAATTAAAAAAAAATCTGTCTGGGTTTTGACATAAAGCGGTAACAATTTGTGATTAGCTCTTCATTTAGTGATAACATACGATACAATTTCTACTTAAAACTTTTATTTCTTTAAGATTGTTTCAGATTGTTTCTTTTTTTTTTTTTTTTACAAAAGGATTTATTGCGTAATGTGAAAACATGAAACAAACCATTTGGTTTAAAATTGTATTTTATTTTAATTTAATTAGGCTCAGTTTTAATGAACACTTGATAACTAAAAAGAGAACTATAAAATGTATCCGATATCAGCATTGGCATTGAACGTTTACCCATTCTCCATCTCCTTATATGTGTTGAAGAGTCCCGCGTTTAAGCTTTAGTGGGGCCCCAGAAATATTTCACCCAATACAGATAGTGATTAAAAGAGGGGTTCTAAACCTGGGTTTGATCGAACCCCAAAGGTTCGATGAATTATTCTCAGGGATTTGCAGAGGTCGAGATACACACCAGACTATATATGATTCACGATCGTTTTTATCAGTGCGGATTATAGAACTATTACAAAGGTTTTGGTGAATGCACATATGAAGCTGGTGGGGTTGAGTACATCCAAAAAGGTTAAGAACTACTGGATAAAAAATCCCCCACAATAAATAAACCTTGATATGTGACGTTTGTGACTTTGGTGTACGTCAGGAACATGAAAACAATTGTGATACGTCGTTCAACTTTGATCTCTAAGTAACACACATGCCACGGTGTAAAAACACATGTCTGCTTTTTTTTGTCAACTATTCCAGGTAGCGACACCTGTCTGTTAAATTAACCCACAAACCTGTGTGTTGTATTAACCCATTGTATGTTGGATTAACCCAGACACCTGTCTGTTGGATTAACCCAGACACCTGTCTGTTGGATTAACTCCACACATTCAGTGAATGAATTCCAGATACGCGTGACGTCAGCACGGCTAAGGGCCTTTTAAATTCTAGGTCTTAGAGCGGAGGTTAACCAAGCCATAATCAGTATAAGTGTGGACATAGGCGTGGGGTGAGTGTGTGAGAATATGTGTATGTGTGTGTATGTGTGTGTATGTGTGTGTGAAGAGGGGGTGGGAATGTTGCAAATGAGATTTTTATGTGCATCTTTTAACGTTGCCGTGTTTTCCATTGATTAATTAAACATTTATGTTTCTTTTTCTTTTTCTATGCACGCTCGCACGAACACGCACGCACGCACGCACGCACACACACACACACATACACACACACACACACACACACACACATATATATATATATATATATATATATATATATATATATATATATATATATATATATATATATATATATATATATATATATGACCATACAATCAGATTCCACCCACACAAATACCAAGTGAGACATCTACAACAGAAGACCTAACTTTGTTGTATAATTACATTTACACTTAGACAAAAGGGAAGACGGTGTAGACAAACGAAACGTCCCTAACACAATAGACTCATCAGCCTACAGTTCTATGGTCGTACTAATGAGACCGCGGGCCGCGGGCGGTTCACACTCCCGTGAGAAAGGGTTAGAAACGCTCTGATGTTTTTAGCTTTTGTTGACTGTAGTGTTGTGTACGGTGTACACTACTAATGTGTTTGTGTATTGGTGCTACCTGTTTGGTGTGGGTTGAATCTTGACGGTAACAAAAAAAAATGTAGTAGATGTTTGTCAAGTAACACGAGCTTCTGTAAACAGCAACACTGCTGTTGTTTGACTCATAGTTTTTTTTTAGAGTTACCTTTTCTTAGATGTGTCATTGTTTGTGTTTTGTGTGGTAAGGTTACCATATTGGCCGAATTCCTAAACTGTTTTTTTTCCAACAACAACATAAAAAGTCCCATAATGATTAGTGTTAGGTAGAATCCACTAGTACTGTTTTATCCGTTGGGATGGGGGGGGGGGGGGGGGAAGAGTAGCGGGGGAGGGGGGGGGAACTTGATATTTTGGCGGGGGGGGGGGGGGCGGGGCGAACTGAATTGGTATCTTAATATAACTACGACTTTATCAGAATGGATGGAAAATCCAGTTCTTCTTGATTCCTATCCAACTTTGTATTTTTTTGTATGTTTGATGGTCGTAATTTATATTAATCCCACGATGGATTAAACAAAACTCACATTTACATCGCAGGACGTCACTCATTAAGCCGGTAATTAGTGCCATCACTGTCATCTAGTTGTCGACACACCTGAGTAATACCTGAACGACGAGGGCAGTCACATAACTAACGCTTAAGCTCAGTAGTCCGAATATAGCCGTTCTGTTTTAGCCTAGACCGACATACATTTTTTCAAGCTTTTAACCAGAGGCGTAGCTAGGGGGGGGCGGGGGGGGGCGGCCGCCCCGGGCGCCGACCCTATGGGGGCGCCAAAAGGGGTGGGAAAAATTTTTTAAAGCTGATTTTATGCTGCAGTTTTGAATTATAAACTGTCTAAGTTAAGAAATATAATGGCTACACGCATTTACATACTGATTTAACTGTTTTCTATCTTGATTTCTTAATGTAAAACATATACTCTTAAGAAACAGTGACCGGCAAAACCGCTTTGAAGCTTTTCCTAGATGGGGGGGGGGCGCTTTTTCGAGACTTAAAACGGAAGAATTTACACTAGATTGTTGAGTCGATAAACGTTACCACTATTAAAAGAAACCAATTGTATTAAAACGTATTGTACGATTGTTGAACTGTAAAATACGTTAGTGACTTTTATCAAGATGGTGCAGGGGGGCGCTTTTAGGCTAAATAAAATAGCAAAATTACACAGGATTCTGAGTAAACAACCTTTAGCTCTCAGAAAGAAACGAATTGTACTGTGCATTGTATAATTGTGTAACATTTTTTAAAAAAAAGTTAGTTACGTTAAAAACCGCTCTACAAACTTTGTCCAAGATGGTTGTGATGAGTGTGTGTGGGGGTGGGGTGGGGGGGCGCTTTTTTCGCTAACAAAAATCGCAAGTATTTGTACTGGATTGGTGAGTAGATAACTCTCTTAACACTTAGTAAAGAAACCAAGTGTATTAACGCGTAATGTACAATTTCAATAGCCAGTTTTGTTAAAAAAAAAGACGCGACTAGTTCTTTGTAAGATTCTTACGATTCTCTCAACTTCAACGTGAGAGATCAGATACTTTTGATCAGTGTTTCTTCCAGACTTTTTTCTCCGGGGGGGCACTTGAAATCTTCGGGGGGAGGCGGTAAACTTTCTTCGGGGGGGGGGGCGGACACTGTTAAAAGTATATATTTTCTATATATAAATTATATAAATTTCATTTCGTTCGGGGGGGGGCGTAAAAATTTTTCCGGGGGGCTTCGCCCCCCCCCGAAAAGATGCCTGGAAGAAACTGTGTGCGAGAAGGCAGGGCAAATCTGCGAAATCCAAGACTACGAGCTGTTAACATCCGTTGGATTCCAGTTTGTTTTCTCTAGCTTGTTTTGTCATACCATCAACCAATCAACGAAATACCCATGTCGTATTCCAATGTGAACAATAAATATTTCTGATAACTTCTTCTTGTATGTCACTTGTGTGTCCTTACTCTAACAAACTTCGAATCCAATATGTACCATATCACAACAGAGATCGTTCAAAACTAGAACATAAAAGGCTGGTCTAAACATATTAGCGTTAGCTACAAACTACCCTCTAACACAGATCAGGCTTATTTTTTTTTACTGACATTACTAATCTTTCGCAAAAAAAGTTAAACGCATCTTAATGGGAATTAAATTGTCGTAAAGTTTTAAGGAATGAAAATCATACAATGTAATTATTAAACCTTGTCCGGACTGTAGCATACACGCTTACACACACGCTTACACACACAAATACACTCTTACCCACACACAAGCTTATATATAAACACACTATCACACACACATAATTATACACACACACACACACACACACATATATATATATATATATATATATATATATATATATATATATATATATATATATATATATATATATATATATATAAGCGGGGGGGGGGGGGGGCGCCAAATTGAAAGTTCGCCCCGGGCGCCGGGAAGGGTCGCTACGCCTCTGCTTTTAACTTTCTTGTATACAGAGTATAGAGAAAGTATTGTAATCGTGCAAAAAAATGAGAAATAAAGATTTTAAAAATCTTGGCATATTACACCTTCCCTGATTCGATCCAGTTTTGCAAGTTTGCCTTTATGTTTGTCAGTGTGTGTGTGAGCCTCTTTCTTTGTTTGTAAACACGAATCTTGAGTACTTTTCCCGTTAAGTAGACGAAATTTTCAATGCACGAATTAGTTCCTATCCATATAGAAGTCCTTCAAGTACTGGGCGATTTCCGTTAATCTAAAATGGTATTTTAGTCTATTTCCATTTTTCATAAAAACTAAAATTCGATACAGTTTTAAAATTTTCTCATAAATCAGCATATCCTTAGAACTTTTTTGCCTGATGTTTTTCTCTAAAAACGAACGGTTTTAGCTCAAACTACCAACCATTTTCTTTCACCCGCTCTCACTACAAGTAGGCTACCATCCGGACCCTTACTGTTACATATGAACATCCGAGAAAGTGTAAGGGATGCCACTACCGATTTCTTTCACTGTTGTTGATTCTGGGGTTTTAAAATTCTGACGTCATGTAAAAGGTATCGCAAAAAGTGTTTGCGCTTTTTATTTATTTTTAAGATCCGTGTTTTCACGGGGGAAAGTCAAAGAAAAACAAATTTACGCCTACCCAGCTGATCACTTACCTGTGTAATTTTTAAGCAATTAAAAAAACCTCAAATTTAAATTTATAGCACAACAACATTCTAATCTGTTCATATAAAAATACGGATGTTGCAATTCAAGATGATGATTTTATTAGTAAAAGCTAGCGGTTTTTTTTCTTTGATACATTAAAAGCTACCAAGTTAAAGAAAAATACTATTACTTTACAAATGGGTAATTTCCAGGTAATATGAAAGTGAAAGTATAAAATAAAACAATAAATAAAAAAACAACAACTAATAGCGTTTCATATTTACAGGTTTGTGGTGATGCTATGAAGTCAACTTTCTGCTGAAGATTGGATTGGAAGACAGTGCTGTTCTAAAAATGGAATAGTCTCATTGGGTTACAAATCTAAGGCTCTACGCTTCCGAAAAACTACAGATTTCGACACATATGCTACACACATAACCTCACGAACAAAAGGAGGCGCGCCGGAAATGGAGAAAGGTGACATGGGGTTCATCCACCGGAAGTTCACGTCCACGCACGTGCATATACTTTTAGCCATCCTGCTCATCCACTCACACGCCACCCAAGGATACTACGTCATGCTGCGCGCCCGATTCCCCGGCCCCTACTGCGCATCCCGACCCCCGGGGCAGGACTGTTGTTACGGTCGGGACGACGAATGTTCCGTGCCCATCCACGGGACGGAGTGCTATTGCGACAACTTTTGTAACGCCACGGCCAGGGATTGCTGCCCGGACTACTTCCGGCACTGTTTGGGATTTAACGACTACGTGCCCACGACCACCCCCCTGCCGACGCCACGGACAACAAGAACGATATGTGAGTACCATAGTCATGGTCTGCGTGAGTACCACAGTCATGGTCTGCGTCTTGTGAGTACCACAGTCATGGTCTGTGTGAGTACCACAGTCATGGTCTGTGTGAGTACCACAGTCATGGTCTGCGTCTTGTGAGTACCACAGTCATGGTCTGCGTGTTGTGAGTACCACAGTCATGGTCTGCGTGAGTACCACAGTCATGGTCTGCGTCTTGTGAGTACCACAGTCATGGTCAGCGTCTTGTGAGTACCACAGTCATGGTCTGTGTCTTGTGAGTACCACAGTCATGGTCTGCGTGTTGTGAGTACCACAGTCATGGTCTGCGTCTTGTGAGTACCACAGTCATGGTCTGCGTCTTGTGAGTACCACAGTCATGGTCTGTGTCTTGTGAGTACCATAGTCATGGTCTGCGTGAGTACCACAGTCATGGTCTGCGTCTTGTGAGTACCACAGTCATGGTCTGCGTCTTGTGAGTACCACAGTCATGGTCTGCGTGAGTACCACAGTCATGGTCTGCGTCTTGTGAGTACCACAGTCATGGTCTGTGTCTTGTGAGTACCACAGTCATGGTCTGCGTGTTGTGAGTACCACAGTCATGGTCTGTGTCTTGTGAGTACCACAGTCATGGTCTGCGTGAGTACCACAGTCATGGTCTGCGTCTTGTGAGTACCACAGTCATGGTCTGCGTCTTGTGAGTACCACAGTCATGGTCTGCGTGAGTACCACAGTCATGGTCTGCGTGAGTACCACAGTCATGGTCTACGTCTTGTGAGTACCACAGTCATGGTCTGCGTCTTGTGAGTACCACAGTCATGGTCTGTGTCTTGTGAGTACCACAGTCATGGTCTGCGTCTTGTGAGTACCACAGTCATGGTCTGCGTCTTGTGAGTACCACAGTCATGGTCTGCGTGAGTACCACAGTCATGGTCTGCGTGAGTACCACAGTCATGGTCTACGTCTTGTGAGTACCACAGTCATGGTCTGCGTCTTGTGAGTACCACAGTCATGGTCTGTGTCTTGTGAGTACCACAGTCATGGTCTGCGTCTTGTGAGTACCACAGTCATGGTCTGCGTGAGTACCACAGTCATGGTCTGCGTCTTGTGAGTACCACAGTCATGGTCTGCGTCTTGTGAGTACCACAGTCATGGTCTGTGTCTTGTGAGTACCACAGTCATGGTCTGCGTCTTGTGAGTACCACAGTCATGGTCTGTGTCTTGTGAGTACCACAGTCATGGTCTGCGTGAGTACCACAGTCATGGTCTGCGTCTTGTGAGTACCACAGTCATGGTCTGCGTCTTGTGAGTACCACAGTCATGGTCTGCGTGAGTACCACAGTCATGGTCTGCGTCTTGTGAGTACCACAGTCATGGTCTGCGTCTTGTGAGTACCACAGTCATGGTCTGCGTGAGTACCACAGTCATGGTCTGTGTCTTGTGAGTACCACAGTCATGGTCTGCGTGAGTACCACAGTCATGGTCTGTGTGAGTACCACAGTCATGGTCTGTGTCTTGTGAGTACCACAGTCATGGTCTGTGTGAGTACCACAGTCATGGTCTGTGTCTTGTGAGTACCACAGTCATGGTCTGCGTCTTGTGAGTACCACAGTCATGGTCTGCGTCTTGTGAGTACCACAGTCATGGTCTGTGTGAGTACCACAGTCATGGTCTGCGTGTTGTGAGTACCACAGTCATGGTCTGTGTCTTGTGAGTACCACAGTCATGGTCTGCGTCTTGTGAGTACCACAGTCATGGTCTGCGTGAGTACCACAGTCATGGTCTGCGTCTTGTGATTACCACAGTCATGGTCTGCGTGAGTACTACAGTCATGGTCTGCGTCTTGTGAGTACCACAGTCATGGTCTGCGTCTTGTGAGTACCACAGTCATGGTCTGCGTGAGTACCACAGTCATGGTCTGCGTCTTGTGAGTACCACAGTCATGGTCTGCGTCTTATGAGTACCACAGTCATGGTCTGCGTCTTGTGAGTACCACAGTCATAGTCTGTGTCTTGTGAGTACCACAGTCATGGTCTGCGTCTTGTGAGTACCACAGTCATAGTCTGTGTCTTGTGAGTACCACAGTCATGGTCTGCGTCTTATGAGTACCACAGTCATGGTCTGCGTCTTGTGAGTACCACAGTCATGGTCTGCGTCTTATGAGTACCACAGTCATGGTCTGCGTCTTGTGAGTACCACAGTCATAGTCTGTGTCTTGTGAGTACCACAGTCATGGTCTGTGTCTTATGAGTACCACAGTCATGGTCTGTGTCTTGTGAGTACCACAGTCATGGTCTGCGTGAGTACCACAGTCATGGTCTGCGTGAGTACCACAGTCATAGTCTGTGTCTTGTGAGTACCACAGTCATGGTCTGCGTGAGTACCACAGTCATGGTCTGCGTCTTGTGAGTACCACAGTCATGGTCTGCGTCTTATGAGTACCACAGTCATGGTCTGCGTCTTGTGAGTACCACAGTCATAGTCTGTGTCTTGTGAGTACCACAGTCATGGTCTGCGTCTTGTGAGTACCACAGTCATGGTCTGCGTGAGTACCAGAGTCATGGTCTGCGTCTTGTGAGTACCACAGTCATGGTCTGCGTCTTGTGAGTACCACAGTCATGGTCTGCGTCTTGTGAGTACCACAGTCATGGTCTGCGTGAGTACCACAGTCATGGTCTGCGTCTTGTGAGTACCACAGTCATGGTCTGTGTCTTACAGTACCACAGTCATGGTCTGCGTCTTGTGAGTACCACAGTCATGGTCTGCGTCTTGTGAGTACCACAGTCATGGTCTGCGTCTTGTGAGTACCACAGTCATGGTCTGCGTGAGTACCACAGTCATGGTCTGCGTCTTGTGAGTACCACAGTCATGGTCTGCGTCTTGTGAGTACCACAGTCATGGTCTGCGTCTTGTGAGTACCACAGTCATGGTCTGCGTCTTGTGAGTACCACAGTCATGGTCTGCGTCTTGTGAGTACCACAGTCATGGTCTGTGTCTTGTGAGTACCATAGTCATGGTCTGCGTGAGTACCACAGTCATGGTCTGCGTCTTGTGAGTACCATAGTCATGGTCTGCGTCTTGTGAGTACCACAGTCATGGTCTGCGTGAGTACCACAGTCATGGTCTGCGTATTGAGTTGACTGTAGGCGGTCGTGCCGTCTTTTTGTAGTCTTGATGTCTATATGAATTCATGGTGTCTATGTGACATGTTGTCTTTTTGTAATCTCGGTTTCTATATGTAGTCCTTCTGTCTATATGTAGTATTGATGTCAATATGAGGTCTTGTTATCTATATGACGTCTTGATGACTATATGTAGTCTTGATGTCTATATGAATTCATGGTGTTTATATGAAGTCTCGGTATCTATATGTAGTCTTGGTGTCTATCGGAAGTCATGTTGTCTTTTTGTAGTCACGGTGTCTACATGTAGTTATACTGCCTCTATGGTAGAGTCCATAAACAAGTTGTCTATTTCTAGGGTTGTCATAGTTTGACTTTGTATCCTCATTGAAGTATCTAGTCCAAACTTTTCGCTTAGCACATGTTGTGTTTATATTCACAGGTAATAGGGATACAAATACGTTTTTTCTATACATAGACAAATAAGTACACACGCAAACACATATACATACCCACAAACACTTGTGTGTCTGTGATTGCGGAAAGAGATCCGCCAATATCTCATTTCCCATCCACTCATACACTTGTCACAACATGACAATTATTGTGACGCCTGTGTGACGCCTGGACGTGTTAACATGGACATGTTGTCTTCCCCAGTCACGTTGACGTCCTTGTCAGGTTGACGTTTCTACAGCCGAATAAAAAATCAACAGAGAGCAGGCTAAAATGAGAAACAAAGGCCCCCTCCCCCCCCCCCCCGTTGTCTCATATGGCCCAGCCAGAATACATGCGAGACACACCGGTCACGTGATTTTATCAGACATGTTGTTCCCATAGGAGTTTTAAGTTTCCATATCGGCGCGGTGCTGAGTCAGCGTTTATATATATATATCTATATATATATATATATATATATATATATATATATATATATATATATATATATATATATATATATATATATATATATATATATATATATTGAGGTTACTGGTGCGTGAGTGTACCTGTACCTATGTCACGCTGACATATATCACAATACATTCCGAATGGTTTGCCAACACAAATGACACCCCGCCAGCTTGTCACAACAGATATATAATATGTGTTGTTTTTTATATGTGGCCATTAAACCGACTTTTGAAATGTTTGTATAAAAGTCCAACATGTGTTTAACATGTGGCTATTTTGTTTTTTTTGTCTATAAAAAACTCATTTCTCAATTCTGGCATTTTAAAATGTGTGTCTAGCATTCATAAGTTTATATTCGCAACACATGAAAATTCCTTCTCTAAATTATGTTTTCATTTTCAATTTATATAAAATGGTAAAAAAAAAGAAATCGTAAAAATTCATGTAAACATGAAATTTTAATGAGCACAAATTTCACGAAGGGGAGGTAAAGAAAACAATAACTCATTAACTCACCACACGATCCACACCATCGTAGTGCAACGATGAACAGAATGATCTACGATGTCATAAAAACTGCTATAGAAAATTACCGTCAGTCACTGCTTGTTAAAATTATTTAACGAAAGGTAAACAGAATGATCTATGTTATCATAAAAACTGCTATAGAAAATTACCGTCAGTCACTGCTTGTTAAAATTATTTAACGAAAGGTAAACAGAATGATCTATGTTATCATAAAAACTGCTATAGAAAATTACCGTCAGTCACTGCTTGTTAAAATTATTTTTAACCACGTCTTGACAAGCAAAACAATGTCGTTACAACGTAATTTGTCACGTAGGCCTAGTGTTGGTGGAAAGAAAGAGAGAGAGAGGGGGGGGGAGACAAACAGAAAGGCATATTGTGAGAGGGCTTGTGTTTTGGAGAGAGAGAAAGAGAGGTCTTGTGATAGTGGAGAGAGAGATGGCTTGTGTTTTACACTAGGACCATCTCACCTGTACACACGGACCATCTCACCTGTACACACGGACCATCTCACCTGTACACACGGACCCTCTCACATATAAACGAGAACCATCTCACCTGTACACAATGACCCTCTCACCTGTACTCGAACACCCTCTCACATGTACACAATAACCCTCTCACCTGTACACGAGGACCCTCTCACCTGTACACAATGACCATCTCACCTGTACACAATGACCCTCTCACCTGTACACTAGAACCATCTCACCTGTACACAATGACCCTCTCACCTGTACATAATGACCCTCTCACTTGTACACAATGACCCTCTCATCTGTACACAGACCCTCTCACTTGTACACTATGACCCTCTCACTTGTACACAATGACCATCTCACCTGTACACTATGACCCTCTCATCTGTACACAATGACCCTCTCACCTGTACACAATGACCCTCTCACCTGTACACCAGAACCATCTCACCTGTACACAATGACCCTCTCACCTGTACATAATGACCCTCTCACTTGTACACAATGACCCTCTCATCTGTACACAGACCCTCTCACTTGTACACTATGACCCTCTCACTTGTACACAATGACCATCTCACCTGTACACTATGACCCTCTCATCTGTACACAATGACCATCTCACCTGTACACGAGAACCCTCTCACCTGTACACAATGACCATCTCACCTGTACACAATGACCATCTCACCTGTACACTATGACCCTCTCATCTGTACACTAGGACCCACTCACCTGTACACTAGGACCCTCTCACTTGTATACCAGGACCTTCTGACCTGTACATGTGGTTCTTCTCAACAATACACCTCTCACCTGGCTATAAGTGCTAAGTTTCACACCTTTCATGTTGATGCACACAACGCCTCATTACATGTTAACGACCTGTGCAGACCCTTGATTCCAGACTTCCAGTCTACCTGCCGGGGTCCTCCCCAGGTAATCTTGATCTAATCCACTGGGTGTTGTCGCTTCTGAACTCAACCAGTGGGGTAAACATTACATTTCATTTACCCCTGACCCTAAAATACCACACTAACACTAAAATAGACTCTCTTATCACAAAAAAAAACAAAACAACATTCTTACTCTTCAACTAAGCTTGGATGACCCTTACCACTAAACCGCCTTCATCTTCGCATTAACATCTGGTTCATCCCTTCCAATACACACATAGTTTTTAACATTTAGCTGACCCCTGTCATTAAGAGAATTTACCATCCATCATTTAGCTGATCCCCCTCATTCAAAACATTTACCTTTCGCTCCAACATTTAGCTAACCGTGGCCATTAAAACAATTTAGCCTCCAACATTTAGCTAACCGTGGCCATTAAAACAATTTAGCCACCAACATTTAGCTAACCGTGGCCATTAAAACAATTTAGCCTCCAACATTTAGCTAACCGTGGCCATTAAAACAATTTAGCCTCCAACATTTAGCTAACCGTGGCCATTAAAACAATTTAGCCTCCAACATTTAGCTAACCGTGGCCATTAAAACAATTTAGCCTCAAACATTTAGCTAACCGTAGTCCCTAAAACACCTTCTCCTTAACTCTTACATTTATCCGAACCCAGTGCTGCGCATACTAAATACACGTGTCTTCTGAAAAATCGAAGAGGTTACTTTAACCCTTTGTATGCCGCCTGCGTCCAATTAACACCGGAAAGATTTTGGTACATTTGTCGCGCTGCATACTGTACTCACCAGCGGTGTGTGTGTGTGAGCGTGTTCGCAACAAGAAACACTTCGCTCAACCGGATATGACGTGATCAAAACAGTGGACTTATACGAAACTAAAACATATGTTCGAACTCCTACACTGTTGGAGATGGTGGGACACACTTTTGTTTTAAAATACTGATACAAGGAGTGCATGAAGTCCGTACCCCCAGTAGCATTGACACTATGGCATTGTGATTTTCGTGGACCTAAGTCAAAGTTTTCTAGTTATTATATGGTGCGTATCCAAAATCTCGTTTTGAGCGGACTAGAAGAAGCGATGGGTGGCAGGTATTTTCACTTACAAGGATACTTTGATGAGTACTGTCCACGGTTACACGAGTGCCGTCCTACTGAAGGTTTTAGTGACGATCTATGGAAGGTTTTACTGGCCGTCCACTTCCGGTACCATGGTGCTTTATAGGAGAAACCAGCATAAATTTGAAAACCGAAAATTCAACGTCAGCAATTTAAGATCAACTCGGGCAAACTGTGTTTGGCAAAGTCAAGTCTAGGCATTTGAAAACAGAAACAGGATCTCAATATTACCTCCCCTACTTCAACCCTCCTCCCCCCCTTTAACCAACAATAACCTAACCACTATTTGTGTCCTCAGTCGAGCTAATAATTCATGTATCTCAGATGATCTCCCTTCTAGTTTACCCGTAAGTACTATAATTAGCCTCGCTCTCCAACTACAAGAGTTACGATTTTCTCTCCTCAATAAAAAACCTATAATAAAAATAGAACCTAATCCTGTTATAATTTCCCGTGACACAGTACTGGGAATTCCCAGTACCTCTACACAAAAAAACGTACCTACACCTGTAATTCCAGGATTTACCTGTGTGGGGAATGGGTTAATCCAGGGCATTAGGTTTTTAAAAAATGACAACTGGTATACATTTTTACTGTGTGTCTAGATATTTGTCGAGAGAGATGTCTCAGTTCTAAATACTTGTCGACATATTTGTCCAGATATGTCTTGAAGCGTATGAATTGATTGCTGTACCTATTACTAAACCTGCCACAAAAACAAAGAGAAAGATATCACACAGTGTATGACTTATAGGGGCACGACTGGTATTCGATCCTGAGTTGTCTAGCTGATGGCTCTGTAGGTGGGGTGGTTGAGTATGATAGGTATTCGATCTTAGGACGTAGAGTTGGAACATTATTTAGTGGATGATATTGGTGGAGTGGTTGAGTATGATAAATATTCGATCTTAGGACGTAGTGCTGAAACATTGTTTAGTGGGGTGATGAAGTACTCTAACTATTCAATGGTAAAACACTAATCTTTGGCTAAACATTTGGCTTACTGTAGAGGTGAAGGTCAAGCTAAATAGTCATTGGTAGATTTAGGTCGAGCTAGAGAATAGCGACATTTCTTTAAGTCAATGTTCTCTTTATAACATCTAAAAGTTAAGTCTATTATTACATATCGCTAAATTTTCTTTTAATATTTAAGAGTCTTTCTATTTAGTACATATTACTAAATATTTTTACAATATTTAAAAGTGAAGTCTGTCTATTTAGTAAATACAGCAGGGGTCGGCGTGGTCGAGTCGGTAAAGCTCATGGTTGCTTAAACCGGAAAGTCTCGAGTTCGAACTCTCGGGCAGTTGATGCTCGTTAGGAGTTACAACTCCAAAATGAAACAAATTCTTCCTTATAGTTTGTTCTAGTTTGGACAAAGGCTATGGAAGCTTTTCCAAAAAGAAAAGCAGGCTGAAATCGGAGTCAAACAGTTGAAACGTATACTTAATTGTGCTGGAGAGGACCCTTCCAACACTAAAATTAAGAAGAAAAAGTACATACAGCTAAATTAACTTGTAACTTTTAAGAATTCAGTCGACTATATATTTTTTATAGTTTAGGACATATTATGGCTAAATACTATTATGGCTAAATAATTCTTTGAGCCTACCAAATCTTCTAGTAATCTTCAATAAATAACGTATATATAAGCATCTTTCTAGTTCAAAGATATAGTAATAAACCATGTTGGTATGCTTGTGATAAGTTATACTTCTTATATCTATAGACTGCTAGTGATGGGAATATATACTTCTAACTCGTACTTAGAATCTGCTTGTCATGTTGAACGAGACGTATCTAACTTGTATCTATAATCCTGTCGACGTCATTAAATAATATCTGCGCATGCCCATAGCAACGTGATGCAATATTTAACCGAAACAGACGCGCACTCTCAACTCTCGCTTTTGATCTCGAACACCGTAATTTAGCGAGACTTTAACATAAACAATGTTGTCATCATGATTTAGCTCCCCTGCCACCAAACATACTGTTGTTGTAGCCTAAAGATTAGAGTGTCTGTGTGCATCAATTTCATGTTGAGAGTTGTCGTTTCGAAATGTCTAGAACGATAGGAGTTGTTCCCGAAAGCCTCGGCTCCTTAATACCAACGTTGCTTTATTGTTTTGTATGTACGTATACATGTATGTACAAGTATGTATCGCATTGCTGCTAATTTAAACATTCCAATTTTCGAATTAAGACCAATAACCTGTTTTGTTTGTGTTAATCTTCAGGAAGAATCCGAAACTCATATTTTTGCATCGGTTTTTTTTATACTTCTTTGTAATTTTTAGAGGATAGCGTGGTCGAATGATAACACGCTCGTCTTCTAACTAAGCAGTCTAGAGTTCGGCTCTCGGTCCAGACTTCAGTCTACATGACGTCACTGAGTCCGTCCAGCTCTAATGGGTACCCGAGTCAAGATTTAAAAAAGTAAAGTCGGCTCGAAATAGTGCTAACCATACTATATCTCGAATGCCGAGGTTAATGAAAAGGATGAACTCTAATTCATATGTTCCGTGTGTTTTTGGGTACGAATTGGAAAAGATGATGTTGATGATGATAGTCATATGCAATGAACCCCCCCCCCCCCCCATCCCCATTCATGTCACAACGCATTGTCATCGAGCCTTGACTTAAGTGCAAAGTTTGAATTAAATCGGTTCGCTGGAAGTGGTCAAATTTTTGCTCGCAAGTTTCCGCCCATGACGGACGAAAGACAAAGGATTCAAGTTAAATAAATTCTTACGGTTTAAAAAAAAAATTGGAAACAGCGTAGAGCACTTCTTCCGGTCGCCGGAAATCAATGAAAATTTAACCAGATACAGCGAACGTCTTGTACTTGTCTATGAAATTGTGTCTACCTAGCTAAAACAGTACACAATATCCCAATGCAATAGAGTAAAGAACCACGTCCGGTTACCGGAAGTAGCTTAAAAGTTGTTAGAAAACTACAAATTTGATACATGTACCTTCGTTAACATAACTGACACGGTATTCATACTCAGATTACAGTGTTCACAGACACACAGATACACAGACACACGGACATACGGACACACGGACATACGGACAAATTTGCAAGATCAGGCTTTTCCGACCCGCAGATGCATAAAACGTCATGGTTTTGATACATTTAAATTTTTATTTTTTTATTTTTCGCACGATTACACTAAGTCGTCGAAAAGTCTACGATAAAGTAGGGTGGTATAAAATGTCGAAAACTGTCAACATTTCATTTGATTTTTGTGCACGGTAACAACACGTTCTCTATAGGCCTACTCTGTATACGAGCAAGTATAAAAAAAGCTTGAATAGTTTTACATGGAATTTTTAAAACGTTACTTCCTATTAAAACAAATAAAAATGTCCAAGGGAAATAACTTTTAATTCAGTTCCAAAACGGCACTCAAAATGCAGAGAAATTTAGTGATAATATATTGACAGAAAATTACGTTTTATTTTTATAAATTATATACTAATTTTTATGTTTTGTTAAAAAAAATTCTTTTTTGTTTTGAATTCCTGAAGATTTATAACTATTATTTATTTCTATTTTTAACAAAAACGGTTACTTAAGAAAGCTGTGAGTGAAATATTAACAGATGATTGTAAATCAATTTTAGTATTTTGCTGCGTACTATTTCTATATATAAGTAAACCATATTTAATGAATAAAAGTAGGCTACTAGTAAGAAAGTAGTATTACCATTTTAAATCTACATCAGCCCTCACAAGCCGATGATGAAAACTGTAATACTAAAGCAAGCATGCAAGGCGAACTGACGCTTTTCTGAAGCAAAAAAAAAAAAAAAAAAAAAAAGTAAGGCCTTAACCAAAGAAACGGTTATTCTTATGAATAAGAATTCAAAAAGGTAAAGTGTAAGATCTCCATATAGAGAGTATGGCAGTGCTGTAATCAGACTAGCAACTAGATGATTCTTGTGTGAACTAGTTACTTTAAGACAGTTACACTTGCTTAGGCTGAAGTCCATGGTATTACTAGCTCATGGTGGTAAAGTACATAGACAGACACCTAGTGTGGATAAATGGTATTACTAGGCTCATGGTGGTAAAGTACATAGACAGACACCTAGTGTGGATAAATGGTATTACTAGGCTCATGGTGGTAAAGTACATAGACAGACACCTAGTGTGGATAAATGGTATTACTAGGCTCATGGTGGTAAAGTACATAGACAGACACCTAGTGTGGATAAATGGTATTACTAGGCTCATGGTGGTAAAGTACATAGACAGACACCTAGTGGGATAAATGGTATTACTAGCTCATGGTGGTAAAGTGCATAGACAGACACCTAGTGTGGAAAAATGGTATTACTAGGCTCATGGTGGTAAAGTACATAGACAGACACCTAGTGTGGATAAATGGTATTACTAGGCTCATGGTGGTAAAGTGCATAGACAGACACCTAGTATGGAAAAATGGTATTACTAGGCTCATGGTGGTAATGTGCAAAGACAGACACCTAGTGTGGATAAATAAGGAAAATAAAATGAAAGCATGGCGCTGGAAGTTGCACAAACGAATATATATATATATATATATATATATATATATATATATATATATATATATATATATATATATATATATATATATATGTGTATATATATATATATATATATATAATTCTCTTCATGGAGAGACCATGCGGGACACCACGTAAGCACTCCGAATCGCCCCCTAGGCATATCGCTACCACCCCCACCCCCACCGGTCTGGTGAGCTGTGGTTTACGCCAAATGTTTACAATCGTAGAGCCGGGTCGAATTAGTGATAGCTATTAGGGGCGCAGATAATGAAGTTTTTAAACTATTTAAAACTAAGGGGAAGTAATAATTGTTGTCGCTGACTTAGGGCGAAAAAACAGGGGTCCAAATGCTCGCATATAGTTTTGACTGATACAATTTGTTTGTACTGAAGATATTTGGTATCGCTAGATCTAAGATAATATATTTTTATGTAAATTTATCAGGAAAGACGGCGTCTCGCAATATCTGATAAAATATGTATCTACTTTTTTGGCAGTTGTCGTCTTCCGTTACCTGGCCAACGTGGCACCACTAATCGCTTCTGTATTGGCCCTTTGGGGTTCCAGGAAAACAGTTTATTCCTGTACTCACCTTTACGCCTTCTGATCCCTAACTGCTTATCCAAGAGGTTGGACGGTGTCAGCTTAATACACAAATGTCAAAGCGCAGAAAGGTCAAAGTTGAACTCAACGCTATCATATGGGTATTTCGTTGTTTATCAACTTTGTTGACGCTTGCAAAAAAAAAAAAAAAAAAAAAAAAAAAAAAAATTACATCCAGCTAGCTAGTCTACTTATTTGTTATACAATTATATTTCAATTAAGGTATTCTCCTGATATAAGACTCTCAGGGTAGTCACTGGCGTATTTGTACATCGGTGCTTTAAATCCTTCTTTGATGTGCTGGCTGGGCGTGGTATGGACCGTAGAGCCAGCTCCCCTGCGGAATGCCGTAACATTTTCGACCTACCGGATCTCACCTGCGATTGGAATCATTGTCCCGGGGACATGATACAATCGCCGTCTCCACCTACATGCAATAACAAACAAAGGTGTCCCGGATCAGGTGTTCAGCATTGATAGGACGATGGGGTGGGGAAGTCGGGGGGGGGGGGGGGGTGAGAGGGCGTGCGTGTATTTCAACAAGGTGTGTAAACAGTGTTGGTAGGGAGGTACACAAATGGCTGTTATTTGTAAACAAATATATCTGTGTGTAAACAAAGTTACATAGGTTATATATATATATATATATATATAGGCCTATATATATACATATATATATATACATATAATTTATATATATATATACATATTATGTATATATATATATATATATATATATATATATATATATATATATATATATATATATATATATATATATATATATATATATAAATTATATAAGACACAACAATAATAGTTGATGATAGTGTGCTGGCCGTGTGGTAATGATGCAAATGATGAAGATGACGATGGGACGAATGTACTGTATGTCAAAACTTCTCCACAGTTCTACCGAAGTCCTTCTGTCGGTACCTCACTATGAAAGGTGTACAGGACATTACCCCCCTGGATATTTCCCCCCCCGGACATTTCCCCCCCCCCCCCGTATTTACCCCCCGGAGCAATTACCCCCCTGTCAATTACCCCCTGTCAATTACCCCCAGGGGAATTACCCTCCCCCCTCTCAAGTTAAAATCCTAACACTAACTAGAATTTTATACCTATATACTACTTTAATCCAAACCGTAAGAAAAAGACCAAAACCTAAGCATCCACCTTAGCCTAAAACTTCACACAAAACCAAAACCAAAGCTAGACACAACCCTAACCTAACCCTAGCTCTAACCCTAGCCCTAACCCTAATCCTAACCCTAATCTTAACCCTAACCCTAACCCTAACCCTAACCCTAGCCCTAACCCTAACCCTAATCCTAATCTTAACCCTAACACTAGCCCTAGCCCTAACCCTAACCCTAGCCCTAACCCTAACCCTAACCCTAACCCTAACCCTAACCCTAACCCTAACCCTAACCCTAACCCTAACCCTAACCCTAACCCTAACCCTAACCCTAACCCTAACCCTAACCCTAACCCTAACCCTAACCCTAACCCTAACCCTAGCCCTAGCCCTAGCCATAGCCATAGCCATAGCCATAGCCATAGCCATAGCCATAGCCATAGCCATAGCCATAGCCATAGCCATAGCCATAGCCATAGCCATAGCCATAGCCATAGCCATAGCCATAGCCATAGCCCTAAACCTAACCCTAAACCTAGCCCTAACCCTAACCCTAACTCTAACCCTGTCCGGGGGGGGGGGGTAATGTCCTACTGGGCGGGGGGTAATTCACAGGGGGGTAATTCACAGGGGGGAAATGCCCTGTTCCCCTATGAAAGCACGCTTTAGTAAATCAACCATTGCTTTTGTTTCAATGTTTAAAAAAATACTTTTTCAAAGTGATAGTAGTCTTGAAAAGACTCGTTTGAATAAAAAAAAAATAATAAAGAATTTGAAAATTAAACTGTACATTACCCTTTCTTCGAGAAGACGCTAAAATTTAAAAATAAAATTTTGTTGGGAAAACTCGGCGTTGTAGCAAAGACGCGAACATGCATCGCAAATTAGGTAGGAATTTATGGAATCTACTCTCTAAACCCAGCAGCTAATCTTCACATTTTGCCCTGAGACCGACTTTTAATACAATCCCAATTTTATCGTTAAACTTATAAATAAAAAGAAAAATAAGAAAAAAAATTAACTAAAGTAAAAAAAAAAGGAAAAAAAAAGTAAATAAAAAGTGTCTTCCCTTTGCCCGTTCCACTTTCCATACCTGCCCAACTACATCAGCAAAACTTTCCTGGCTATAAACACCACGTAGCTCTAATTAGCTCATCCGAAAACACATCGCTCTAATTAACTGTGGTTGGTAATGATTTCACAAATCACGAGCTACACGTTGACTTAATTAAAAAAAAAAATTGCACCGTCAGCAAAACAAAAATAACCATTTAAATTTTGACTGCTTCGTGTTTGGCCTTTAACCTTAAAGCCTGGCATCCAGCCTTTAGAGCCAGACATGTTAGTGTATAAGGCTGGCACTAACATGAAGGGTTGGGTGGAATATCATGTTACTTCTCATTTCTAAATACTGACATTTCTGTAAGCGTCATAGTTTTGTGTATTAAACTAAAGTTAAACTGTAGTCACGACAAAGACAAATCTTATCCTCCTTTACAGTCTTTACAAACATATTTTTTGTCTCCATTACCAGGGACTTAAAACTTGAGTAATTAGTATAAACATGATGTAACCATAGAGAAATTAAATACGTTTCTTAATTACGCTTTGATACTTTATCCTATTTACTGCTTTGTAGTTTTTGCTCTTTTCATACATTACTCAACCCGCCAGATTCTCATAAAAAAACAGCTATTTAATAAAACGACAGGAAAAGAAATAAAATAATAATAATAAAATATCAATTAAGCTAAAACTTAAAAAATAAGCGATGATATAACCATATATTATAACTATATATATATATATAACTATACATATAATATTTATTTAACTCTGTGCCATCTTGTTTTTCAAGTATCGGATTATCTAGCTAAGTTGATACTAGTCAGACCTTCCTTGTTGGAGATTTATCTCCCTGCACATATACGCCCACCCATATGCACATTTTTCACATATACACCCCCCTCCCTTACACGAGAAGCATAACAACGTGGCTGTTTGTGTTCCCTATTTTAACCAACACAAAACACGGATGTCACCAGATGTAGTGGGAACAATGACAGCCCTGTTAAACAAAACCTTAAATGACAGCCCTGCACAAAACTTGGCTTTGTTCCCAAAATAAATATCTGGCCAGCGCTGGAGATTAAAAATAGCTTATCATTTTTTTCAGTTTACAATGATATCCGTTTTCAGGGCGGCATTGTGCAAGAAATTGACAAATGTCATTGCACAGCCAAGTCCCCCTTATCCCCCACCCCCACATCGCCCGGATTTTGCTGACTAAAATACACTCATTTTAAGTGTCGCTAATTAGATCAGCTCAAAACACATCTCCTTAATTAACTCACTGTTACTAATTATTTCACAATTTAACCCCATCAGCTTTACACTTTAAAAAAGTCTTTCGGGAATTCAGAAGTTTAAAAAAAAGTAATTTATTTTAAACTCTGACGAAGGCCTAACGACGAAACTTACAGTGATCTCTATTCAATCTCTTCGGCAAATTTATTTTATCTAGTACGTCTGTTTATCCCAAGTGAAATAGAAATTGATTAAAATTTTGATAAACAATGTATGCTTTAATTTATCCTATTTACATAAAAAAATTTGTCGTGGATAAATTTGCTTGGATAAGTGCCTTTGGTCGAAACATTGTTTTGTTGAGAAATTATAAATGTAGTACTTTAAGCCTGACTGTGTCGATGTAATACACAGTGTAAGTTATTTCACCGTGATATAAGATTTTGGATACCGTCGTTTTAAAAGTTTCTGTTGGTGTTACGTTTATTGTTTTACAAATTGTAGGTTTCCTTTGAGTTTATACTTGGCATTCTAATTGTTATAGTAAAAGTTTTCTCTTTACAGACTATAGAATTTTATTGAGCTTATATGTAGTGTTCTAATTGCTTTAAGCCTCTCGTTTGGATAAGGGATTTTGTGTTAGATATTGTAGATTTCTATTTAGTTTATACTTGCGGTAATAATTGCTTCAAAGCATTCGGTTAGGGTGAAGATTTGAGCTTCACAGATTGTAGGTTTCATGGAGTTGTTTCATGCTAATTGTTTAGGGTTAAGGTACTTTCATGCTAATTGTTTAGGGTTAAGGTACTTTCATGCTAATTGTTTAGGGGTAAGCTACTTTCATGCTAATTGTTTAGGGTTAAGGTACTTTCATACTAATTGTTTAGGGGTAAGCTACTTTCATGCTAATTGTTTAGGGTTAAGGTACTTTCATGCTAATTGTTTAGGGGTAAGCTACTTTCATGCTAATTGTTTAGGGGTAAGCTACTTTCATGCTAATTGTTTAGGGTTAAGGTACTTTCATGCTAATTGTTTAGGGGTAAGCTACTTTCATGCTAATTGTTTAGGGTTAAGCTACTTTCATGCTAATTGTTTAGGGTTAAGGTACCAGCTCTGATTGACTAACTGACTGCCGGAGAATTCCTGCCGTGCCAATCATTACCTGGCACGGCGCGGCAAGTCTCAGACGTCGACTGCCGGCAAGTCGCAGACGTCGACTGCCGGCAAGCTGAGTTTCTGCTGGGTAAGTGAAACGTTAGCGTAAAGGTCAAACCGGTTCGTGCCGGCTGCAACATGTAACTCTACATGTGTGGGGGTTGTCGGGGGTTTCACTTTTTTTTTTCACGAGTTACCTGGATGTGAGAGGTAGACATTGACATGGCTACATGGTTACATTCAGCCACAGGTGCTGTTGTGGTGATTTTTGTTCTCTCTCGGTTATTAAACTGACTTGTGGTGTTTGTTTTATAAGGCAAAGCTGCTGTAATTAAAGTATAATCTCTGATTGGCGGTTTATAATTACATGGAAGGAGGTTTATATTTACAATGAATCTGTTACTTTCACTTCAGCAAAAAAAAAATAATTGTGTTGTCTTTGCTTTCTGGGAGTCAGACAAGGTACCATATTAAGCTGAGTGAACTCAGATCATCTATGTTGCTGCGGTGATTTTTGTTATCTCTCGGTCAGTAAACTGACTTGTGGTGTTTGGTTTTATAAGGCAAAGAGGTGATAGATGCAGTAATTAAAGTATAATCTCAGATCGGCGGTTTATAATTACAACGAAGGAGATTAATATTTACAATGAAGGATGTTTTATCTGTTACTTTTACTTCAGCAAAAAAAAAAAAAAAAAAAAAAATAATTGTGTGATCTCTGCTTTCCGGGATTCAGGCAAGGTACCCGATTAAGCTGAGTGAACTCAGATCATATATGCATTAAAACACATGGTGGCACTGTAAAGTATCTAAAATTCCACAAATCTGCAAGCTGCCTTAAAATAACAGACCCGGATTCTCATTGACTTCCGGGTTGAACTGTACCCTCTTATCCGCTACTGAATTGCAAATCTTCAACTTTGTTTGGTTTTTAAAGCTAAAACAATAATCTACAAAGAACCTTTAATAAAACTGCTAAGTCTGTTTATAATAAACAGTTTCATGTTAATTATCTAATTTATTAACATAATACTATAAAAATGTATAGACAACAAAATTTAATAACAATATCAAAAGTGGAAGATTTAATCGCGATGATGACACGTTATCTATTGACTCCAAAGCATTGTTTCATACACTAAAAAAAAACACACCAAAAAATGGCTTGTTTGTTTTAGAACTGAACCGCTGACCTTATCAGCTGAAGTATTGACCAAAGGGCCCCAGTTCAAAAGTCCCCCTTCGCTTATCATAAACTCGAGTATCATAACGCTCTAGTGGTCTCAAGGGAAATAAATTACTGTATCAGGACTATCAAGTTAACGTGGGAAAATGCCCCAGCAGTTGTGACATAGAATGTTGAACTGTCACAGATACTGGATTATAAAAGCACTAAAGGTCGCCTATAATTGACGTCATTAAATTTGAGCCAATATTTTCATTCTCCCATAGTTCCAAGCGCCACAAAAAGTCAAACATTTCACACCCTCCCTTAAAAAAAAATTAAAAAAAAAAACACAAAATGGCGATGTCAAAAATTTCACCACACCCCATACTAAACTAAAACTTTTTTTCAATCTTGTTACTCAAGATTTAAAAAAATCAACCTAACCCAACCACCGCACTCAAATGATCCCAAATATCTAGTGGTTTAGAAAATTAAGTTAAGTAATGTCTTTGATGGAGGACTTTGTACAGTGGCGTAGGCAGGGGGGGGGGGGGGGTTAGGGGGGGGGTCATAACCCCCCCCCCCCATAGACCCCTCGGTATATATATAAAGTATGAGGGGGGGTGCAAATCGAAAATTTGAGGGGTGGTGCAAATCGAAAGTTTGAAGGGGGGGGGGGGGGGGAGTGCAAATCGAAAGTTGGTCCCCGGGTAAAAATTGGACCCCCCCCCTTGAGACGATTCTGGCTACGCCACTGACTTTATAAGTTAATGAATTTAATGAATAGAAAGTTCTTTAATCTTCTGTCTATAGATTTATCAGACCCCTGCTGAATAAACCAACCTGCTTTAAAACAAATGTTTTAAGTCACGAACTAAATCTAGCAGGAACAATTCGTCCCTCACCAAACCGTCACATAAAAACTGACGCCAATATCATACGCCAACAGATAACAGGGGTGACCTTCGTCCTTGTGACCTTCGACCCTGTGTTCAGACTGCGGGGGTCCCGTCATAGTAGAGGCATGTGACACGGGGCCGGGGGCCCCAATCCTGTCAGGGGTGGCGCGCGAGAACGTGCTTCCCGGGGCCGTGGGTGGAATTCGAACACGACCTTGACCTTTGAAGACTGTTTTGAATATGGGTTCGTGCGTCAGCATTGTTATGGCAAGGTGTGTCAAACATTTGACAGATCGAACCCTGCGGTGACAGGCCGAACCGAACTGTGACAGACTGAACCCTGCCACGACACAATGAACCCTGTTGTGACAGATTGAACTCTATTATGACAAAATGAACCCTGATGTGAAGATGCACCCTATTGTGACAGACCGGACCCTGCTGCGACAGACCGAACCTTAATGTGACACAACGAACCCTGTTTGTGACATACCGAACCTTAATGTGACAGAGAACCCTGCCACGACACAATGAACCCTTACATGACAGACTGAACCCTGTTGCGACAGACCAAACCCTGTTGTGCAGAGTGAACACTTATGTGACACAACGAACCCTGCTGTGACAGACTGAACCCTGTTGTGCAGTGAACCCTGCCACGACACAATGAACCCTGTTGTGACAATCCGAACCCTACTTTAGATAAATTAAACCATACTCTTCTATTGAAAACCAGCATAAAGGTAATGTAATTTGTAAATCACAAACTGCGATCTTTGCATTACGTCTGTCACTAAAACGGCTACTTGTAATTAATGATTTGTTATTTCATCAGCATTGACTTATTTTAGTTCAAACAATATCCCATAACACACACGCCATTAATCCCACATATTTTGGCAGCCTTAAATTCAGAGTAACGTGAAAGTCACGAAACACGTCGAACAGCTAAACATCTGATAATTTTGTAAATGTGATGTAGTAAATAAGTATAGCAATGACTGTTGGGATAGTGGTTGAGAGGTGGTGGGCACGATGACTAACCCGAAAGTCTAGAGTTCGATTTATGGGCTTGAGACTGAAGGCCATTACTGAGTCCACCCAGCTCTAATGGATACCTGACTTGAGTTGGGGAGCAAAAAAAAAATGTCCACTAGTGAAAAGTTCTACTACACTACTCCTTCACATACCGAGATCATAAAAACAGATCAACTCTACTTCACCTACCCATGAAAGGGTAGGCATACTTACTTGCTAAACATCTAGGCCAAATACTTTATTAAGCAAAAATAATTTTTCCCCCTAAAACATACTGCAGTTTTAAGATTTTCGCTAAACCGTCCATTCAATTAATTAGCACCTGTTTTACAATCCTTTATTTCATTACCTCAGCATTTATTTAAAATAGACGCGAAACCTTAAGCCAACTGAAAACGTAAATATAACATCAGCATTTATTAAAATACACTCGAAAGCCGAGTACACAGCAAATATACTGCAACGCAGCGCTTCTTTTGATGAAATCTTAGTAGCCGCTCATTACGACCTAAAAACAAACACAAGCTTTTTCAGAAATTAAAAAAAAAATTAATTTAAAAAAAAAATGCTTACAAAAGCTAGGTAAACATTTAGCACTTAGACCCAATTTAATTGATTTAAATTGCTCATTAACATTCCTCATTAACCGAAGACGTCTGTTTGTGTTTCACCTGTAATGTTTTACTTAGTTGGGGGTTGATGGGAATCTTCGTTAGAATAATTTAAAATGATACTTGCTGGGTAGTTATGATGGTTGCTATGGATACTTATGTTGGGGTGGAAGAAAAACACAACTGTAAATAATAAACAAATCCAAGTGCTATATTTTTAAAACGAAGAATTCTGAAAAAAGGGGTTAACAAACTATTAAAGCAGTTGACTTAGGAATTATACGTCAAATGTGCAGTTATCATTATCTTTTCTCGTTCGTGCCCAAAACACAAGGGACAGATAAAGTACAGCTCATCTGTTTCAATGAAATCGGTATATAAAGGTATAGTGATGTCAACACTATGCCCAGCCGCCTTTACTTTCCCTAACGTCTGTTAGGTACCCATCGCAGCTGGGTGGACTTAGGGACGTTCCGCTTACTTGAACCGGATTCGAACATTCGGATTAGCAGCTTAGCTCTCTATCGCTAGACTAATCAGTCCCCCAATGCAGTAGCTACATATTTTCTTTGAATAGGTTTATCTTTCAAGTACATATACAATATTCCGAAAACATTCAGATAATTCTAAAGTACTGTCGGCACTTTTAAGCAGTGGTGTCATGGTGGCACCATATTCGCTAAACTATGATGTCACCTCCATATGCCAAAGACTGTAAATGATGTGCTATAACTAATGCCAGTTTGGTGTCACCCCCATCCCGGATGGTATTGACCTGCGTGTGGCTCTCATAAACTATAATTTAATCGAGTTAAGAATATTTTAAATTTTATTAATTTTTTTTTTTATTTCGGTCACCTCCTTACCACTAACACTGATGTATAATCAAACACTTACCCAAAATTAAACAGCGATTGTGACTGGAAATTGTTTTGCTGCCTTGCTAGTGAAAGGTCATATGTAACGTGTGAGGAGTGAAGTGTGAGGCGTGAGGCATGTAGTGTTAAGTGTGAGGTGTAAATTGTGAGGTGTAAAGTGTGAGGTGTAAAGTGTGAGGTGTAATGTAGCATGTATAGTAAGCCGTGAAATGTAAAATAGCATGTGTGGAGTTAGAAGTGACATGTAATATAGCATGTATAAAGTTATTTGAAACATGTAATATAGCATGTATAAAGTTATTAGAAACATGTAATATAGCATGTATGAAGTTAGAAGGGACATGTAATATAGCATGTATGACGTTAGCAGGGGCATGTAATATAGCATGTATAAAGTTAGCAGGGGCATGTAATATAGCATGTATAAAGTTAGCAGCGACATGTAATATAGCATGTATGAAGACTTAGCTGTGAAACCTCGAGGCGTAAAGTATGAGCCCTTCAGATAAACTGGAATGTGAAACCACATAACAAGTATCTATGCTTCCACACGCGATCGCATTTCCCTAATGTAATTACCCGCCCGCTGCAGCGCGCGCTGCTAATTAATGAGGTCAGATAGTGAGCGTCTGGTCAGGTCAGGTCAGGTCAAGCAGCATTACGTCACCTTCCAGAACGTGCCGAACGGAAACAAACCCTTTACTGTTGCTGATGGTGAGGTCAGGCGGGTTGACTCATACATTCCTGGAACCAGAGAACAATAGGAGCGACCTTGACACTGGTGTATATACATACGTGTGAAAATTTTCCTATACATAATATATTATTTCTGCGTAAAAAGTTTTTTTTCCTGTTAGAGATGGTTGTAAAAAACTAAATAAAATACTTCATTCCTACGAAGAATGTAACTAATATTTTACTAAAATTTAATTTGAATAATTTATAATGAGTTATGAATTTAAAAAAAAAATCGATTTGTGTACCTATACCCAGGTTAGTTAAAATACACACTTCTATATTTTGTGTGGTTGAAAAAAACATATTTGACTCTGTTTTAGTATTTTATTCAATGAGGTCCTAGTGTCTATTAAATTCCTTAGAAAATAGTATTGAAAGCTCCCGTAATACTAAAAGTAAAGAATACAATATTGACAAAACAAAAATAACAAAAAAAGCAACTACAACAACAGTTATGACACTACTAGCAGCCGCGTGGTTGAGGGGTAGAATAAATGAAGACTGAGCTGAAAATCTCGAGTTCAGACCCTGCTAGGTACCGCACGCGAGGAAAAAAAAAGTAGAGGCGATTCTGTGATTTAAAGAAATAGATGAGCTCTACCACATTTGGTATGATAGAGCTTTTGTCTCCTACCCCGGAAGTCTCGAGTTCAGATCCCTGGAGGTGTCGTAGCACGTCCCTCAGTCCTACCAAATCTGATGGGTGCCTGTCATACACTAGGGAAAGTAACGGCGGCTGGGCATAGTGCTGACCACATTATCCCTTTATATGTCGAGGTCACAGAAACAGGTGAACTCTACCTCATCTGCTAGAAAGGAAACTCTTGTTACTACATCTGGCAGTAGAACCTTCCAGTAGTCATCAAATTCACTAGCGTTTAATCTCGGGAATTCGAGCGACCTATCCACGATTCGAACACACGATGTAGAGGGAGACGTGATCACACTATTAAATCGACCAACTTCTTCCCTAACCAACCCAAACAATACGGTCCAGTGTTTTCCGTTTCTGCTAACGGAATTCCACCCCCCCCTTATAGGTCAGTCTGCGTGTTTCCTGGTTCGTCCTGGTCCCATGTACTATCTGAAACACGAGCCCAAGAAACAACGCCCCCTATGTTTGTAAACACGTTGTTTATTAACTCGACTTTTATACACAATGTACTAATCACAGGGAGTGGGTTTATTTTTGTATGCAAGAGTAGCAATCATAACTTCCCTCACCCCCTCCTCCCCCCCCCCCCCCTCCCAAGAAAAAAAAACAACTATAAAATAAAAAAAACCCTCATATTATTAAGGCACAGCGCTAAGATTCATATAAACAATTAAAGCACACAAGTAATATAGACAGTCTAGAACAGTGGTTCTTAACGTTTTTGAAGGCACCAAACCCTAAACCAGTTTCATCCAACCAACAAAGTTATGACCCTCTGTTTCAAACCATAGCCTTACATACGGTCTGCACGTTGGCTATAAGAGAAATGGAAACTGCAACTTGAAGCATACAGGTGTCGCACATGGTGTGTGCGACTGTTCACACGTAAATTGTTTTACGTTTGTCTGTGTTTACATCCGTGGGTCAGTGGTGTCTGCATGTCACACGGCGTATATACAAGACTTGACCATTTGGGTAAATACAAGACTTGACCATTTTGGTAAATACAAGACTTGACCATTTGGGTAAATACAAGACTTGACCATTTGGGTATATACAAGACTTGACCATTTGGGTAAATACAAGACTTGACCATTTGGGTAAATACAAGACTTGACCATTTGGGTATATACAAGACTTGACCATTTGGGTAAATACAAGACTTGACCATTTGGGTACATACAAGACTTGACCATTTGGGTATATACAAGACTAGACCATTTGGGTACATACAAGACTTGACCATTTGGGTAAATACAAGACTTGACCATTTTGGTAAATACAAGACTTGACCATTTGGGTATATACAAGACTTGACCATTTGGGTAAATACAAGACTTGACCATTTGGGTACATACAAGACTTGACCATTTGGGTACATACAAGACTTGAACATTTGGGTAAATACAAGACTTGACCATTTGGGTACATACAAGACTTGACCATTTGGGTACATACAAGACTTGACCATTTGGGTACATACAAGACTTGACCATTTGGGTACATACAAGACTTGACCATTTGGGTACATACAAGACTTGACCATTTGGGTAAATACAAGACTTGACCATTTGGGTACATACAAGACTTGACCATTTGGGTACATACAAGACTTGACCATTTGGGTAAATACAAGACTTGACCATTTGGGAACATACAAGACTTGACCATTTGGGTACATACAAGATTGGACCATTTGGATAAATACAAGACTTGACCATTTGGGTAAATATAAGACTTGACCATTTGGGTACATACAAGATTGGACCATTTGGGTAAATACAAGACTTGACCATTTGGGAACATACAAGACTTGACCATTGGGGTAAATACAAGACTTGACCATTTGGGAACATACAAGACTTGACAATTTGGGTAAATACAAGACTTGACCATTTGGGAACATACAAGACTTGACCATTTGGGTAAATACAAGACTTGACCATTTGGGTACATACAAGACTTGACCATTTGGGAACATACAAGACTTGACCATTTGGGTAAATACAAGACTTGACCATTTGGGTACATACAAGACTTGACCATTTGGGTGCATACAAGACTTGACCATTTAGGTAACACCTTCCGTTATACCATATGTGGATCGGCGTGGTCGGACCAGTAGCTCATGTTTGCTAAAACTAACAGTTCTGTGTTCAAACCCAGTGCTAGATGGGGCTCGAAAGGCTTTTAATATGGTTATGGTTATGGTTATGGTAATGGTTATGGTTATGGTTATGGTTATGGTTATGGTTATGGTTATGGTTATGGTTATGGTTATGGTTATGGTTATGGTTATGGTTATGGTTATGGTTATGGTTATGGTAATGGTTATGGTTATGGTTAGGGTTAGGGTTAGGGTTAGGGTTAGGGTTAACGGTTACGGTTACGGTTACGGTTACGGTTACGGTTACGGTTAGGGTTACGGTTAGGGTTAGGGTTACGGTTACGGTTACGGTTACGGTTACGGTTACGGTTACGGTTAGGGTTACGGTTACGGTTACGGTTACGGTTACCGTTACCGTTACGGTTACGGTTAGGGTTACGGTTACGGTTACGGTTACGGTTACGGTTACGGTTACGGTTACGGTTACGGTTAGGGGTCAGGGTCAGGGTAGATGGAGTCTAAAAAATCAATCATCTTCTGCCTTGCAGACTGTTCTTGTGATGGACAAAAGACATGAAGCTCATCCAAAAAGAAAAAACACGATAAAATTCAAGTCAACCGGCCATATTGCACATAAGATGTTACCACCAAATACTTAAAATATGTTGGAGTAATTCCCCTAAAATTTTTAAAATAAAGTACGAAGGATAAAAAAAAAAAAAAAACTAAAAACTGTGGAGTCTACCTCCCATCTATCAAATACAAACATTAACAAGGGAGGATACCGAAATTTTAAACCACTAGTGTCGTTGAATACACTGAAATTGGATTTGTATAAAATAATATCAAAATTCTTTGTACAGTACTTTATTTTTATAATTTCAAGAAATAAAATAATTAAATAATAAAACGAAAATCTGTTTTAAATTTTTTAAAAATTTTACTTAACATAGTTTCTATTACCAGACCATTAGTAATTTTAAAATAGATATAAGTAAATGGCATCAATTGTTTAATTACTATTTCTATCTTCAGTATACTTTACAGCTTTAAAAAAAAATAAATTTAAATTTTTTTTTTTTTACCAAACTCAACAATGGGATTGCGCCCATTTCTGTTCACTCTAGGGCAGGGACGGCAACCTTTTGAGACGGAGGAGCCAAAAGTTACATTTTTACAAAATTTCCCAGTTTTTAAAGAGCCACTAACGTAATTTTTTCAATCATTTTTTTTATTTGATAAGGATTAGGTACATAAAGTTGATTTTTTGATTTGAAATAATAACATTAAATATGAACTAAGGGGTTCCGCACAAAAATTATTTTAGCAAACTCTGGTATGATAAAATTAGTAATAAAATAATATAAATATATCGACTATCCTAATCAACTGTATAAGGCAATAACCTTGTTGTTTTCTTTACTGACACCAACGGGCCTCAGGAGGGTGTCTCCCATTGGGCCCTATCCCGATCCCTGATCCCCATTCCTAACCCTAAACCTAAACCCTAACCCTAAACCCTTACCCTGACCCTCCCGTACCCTTAAGCCTTACCCCCCTTACCCTTACCCTTACCCTTACCCTTACCCCTACGCTTACCCTTACCCTGTAAACCTTACCCTTACCCGTACCCGTTACCCTTACCCTTACCCTTACCCTAACCCTTACCCTTACCCTTTACCCTTACCCCTTACCATACCCTTACCCTTACCCTTACCCTTACCCTTACCCTTACCCTTACCCTTACCCTTACCCTTACCCTTACCCTTACCCTTACCCTTACCCTTACCCTTACCCTTACCCTTACCCTTACCCTTACCCTTACCCTTACCCTTACCCTTACCCTTACCCTTACCCTTACCCTGTCCCTATCCCTGTCCCCTGTCCCTATCCCTATCCCTATCCCTATCCCTAACCTTATCCCTATCCCTATCCCTATCCCTATCCCTATCCCTATCCCTATCCCTATCCCTATCCCCTAACCCTAACCCTAACCCTAATCCTAACCCTAACCCAAACCCTAACCCTAAACCCTAACCCTAAACCCTAACCCTATCCCTAACCCTAACCCTAACCTTAACCTTAACCTTAACCCTATCCCTAACCCTAACCCTAACCCTAACCCTAACCCTAACCCTAACCCTAACCCTAACCGTAACCCTAACCTTAACCTTAACCTTAACCTTAACCTTAACCTTAACCTTAACCTTAACCTTAACCTTAACCTTAACCTTAACCTTAACCTTAACCCTAACCCTAACCCCTAACCCTAACCCTAAACCCTAAACCCTAACCCTAACCCTAACCCTAACCCTAACCCTAACCCTAACCCTTACCGTGTCCTCAAACCCCAATCCCCATCCCATCCCTAACCCTATCACTATCCCAAACCATATCCCTGACTTAAAATCCATCTCTATTATCCTTGACCGATCCCTCTCCGTAATTATCTGCAAAATAGAAAGTGGGGTAATTGACAAGGGGGGGGGGGGTAGGATCTTACACCTACCATCCCCACTGCATCCTGTAACCTGACTGCTGGGCACTGTTGCAAGTGTTTACAGCTCCTTACAGCTGTTTTACAGCTTCCCCCGCTGCAGCTGGCTTACGCCCCACTCCCTTTAATGGGGTGCTTAGTATCAGCTAATTCTAAACAGCTCAAGAACGATAACTCCTCTCTGGCGTAATTGTGTTTTGCCGCAATTTGTTAAAATGTTCTTCAAGCTAAGCATCTGTTTATTAATTCTTTAAAAAAAAGATCTTATATTTTTGCGTAGGAGAAACGGGAAAAAAAACCCCCACAGGTATTGATTTTAATGAAATGACGGTTTGGTGTTGGGAGATTGGAAAGTGTGTGTTTGTTTTGTGTGTGTGTGTGTGTGGGGGGGGGGGGTGCGGGGTAGTACTTGAGGGTATGGGTGCATAACCTGCACTTGAACGTAATTATGTATTATGTGTGTGCCGTTAAAATAGTGATTAGTTACCGCCAATGGCGTAGCCAGGATCGTCTCAAGGGGTGGGGGGGGGGGGGGGGGGTTCCAATTTTTACCCGGGGACAAACTTTCGATTTGCACCCCCCCCTCAAACTTTCGATTTGCACCCCCCTCAAACTTTATATATATACCGAGGGGTCTATGGGGGGGGGGTGTTATGACCACCCCTACCCCCCCTCCCCCGGCCTACGCCACTGGTTACCGCTGCTGATAATGAATGCCATGTCAGGCCGTGTTGGGGTGGGGGGGGGGGAAGGGGGAGGGGGGTATTAATCTCACGCAAGCCATCGACGTGAGGGGTGTCATGGTGTCATAGTTGCAGGTGTAGTGTCTCGAGGTGCGTTCAGAAAGTTCTAGTATGTTCTCCACCGCTGAGGGCAGTTGTATCATGATTTCTGCATCACAGTGTGTTTAGGTTATTGAG